>NC_057809.1:549663715-549664225 GCF_018294505.1 Triticum aestivum | reverse complement strand
AGTAGCAGTGGAGTAGCGCGCGGTGGAGGCTGGATGAACAGGAGCCCGTGGAGGCTGGAGGAGGCCGATGGTGGATGAACAGTAGCTCGTGGAGGCTGGAGGGGGTCGACGGTGGAGATGAACAGTATCCCATGGAGTCCCGTTTTGCGGTACGCCACATCCCTCCCGATGAACAACACCCTCGTTTCGACCGTAGCGCTCCAACACAAGTCCGTTTCCTCCATTTTGCGGTATGCCACACCCTTCCCGATCAACAGGACCCCCGTTTCGACCGTAGGAGGTCCGTTTCCTCCGTTTTGCGGTATGCCACACCCCTCCCGATCAACAGGACCCCCGTTTCGACCGTAGGAGGTCCGTTTCCTCCGTTTTGCGGTACGCCACACCCCTCCCGATCAACAGGACCCCCGTTTCGACCGTAGGAGGTCCGTTCCTCCGTTGTGCGGTACGCCAGGCCTCGTTTCCATCGCCTCTTCCGTCCAAGCCCTCCCGATGAACACGACGACGCATTCT
>NC_057809.1:549656048-549663705 GCF_018294505.1 Triticum aestivum | reverse complement strand
GATCAACAGGACCCCCGTTTCGACCGTAGGAGGTCCGTTTCCTCCGTTTTGCGGTATGCCACACCCCTCCTGATCAACAGGACCCCCGTTTCGACCGTAGGAGGTCCGTTTCCTCCGTTTTGCGGTACGCCACACCCCTCCCGATCAACAGGACCCCCGTTTCGACCGTAGGAGGTCCGTTCCTCCGTTGTGCGGTACGCCAGGCCTCGTTTCCATCGCCTCTTCCGTCCAAGCCCTCCCGATGAACACGACGACGCATTCTGTTCCGACCCATGAACACGATGACGATGCTGTTTCTCCGTTTCGACCCAGCCATGTACACGAGCCCTTGCCGTACGTATGCACGAGTAGGCGTTCGAGACCCCGCCCGTATGTACACATACGTGGCCGTATTTTCTTTCTTGCACCCTGGCCGCTGTACGTATGTGTACATGCTACGTGCGCGCCTCTACTACGACACGTGCGTGCCTCTACATCGACTAGTATGTACGTACACATTCGCGACCAGAATGACAACGCTACATACGCTTCGACCAGGTGGGTCCCAACTGTCAAGCACTTCCTTGCCTGCGAAGATGTAGCTGGTGGGTCCCAGCAGTCAGGGGGAAAATCGTTTTTTTGCCCGGACGCACTTCCTTGTGTGCGAAGATGTAGCTGGTGGGTCCCAGCAGTCGGGGGGCCAGTGGGTCCCAGCAGTCAGGGGTGTGAATCGTTTTGGTTTTCTTTTTTTTGCTCGGACGCACTTCCTTGCATGCGAAGATGTAGCTGGTGGGTCCCAACAGTCAGGGGGGCGAATCGTTTTTTTGCCCGGACGCACTTCCTTGCGTGCGAAGGTGTAGCTGGTGGGCCCCAGCAGTCAGGGGGGAAACGTTTTTTTTGCAAAATAGGGTGGCCCGTCCGGTGGGTCCCTGCTGTCAGGTGGAGGAATCATTATTTTCCGCGTAATAAGGAGGCACTTCCTTGCTGCCGCCGTGGACCCAGCTGTCAGCCTCTCCACGTATAGTCCACGTCCGATGGAAGTCGTTCCTTGACCACGTTGACTACATCGTGCCGATAGCACCAGGGTGGTGGACGACGGCGATGCCTAGGAAGGGGACGACGAGGAGCCAGGGAAGACGCGGCAGTGGAAGCCCACGTGCGCGTGAAGAGGAGTACGAGGGTTCACTGGTTCGGCTGCGGTGTGAGGCTGCCGTCGCCGCAGGGCCTGGCCAGCGGTGGGAATAGTAGGGGGCGGTGAGGCCTCCGTGGCAGCACAGCCGGCCACGGGAGGTAGGAGCATGCGGCACGACCGGCGCTGCTTTGGGCGGCTGGAGCAAGAAGACCAGAGGTTGAAGAAGCACTACGACCATTGCATGGACATCGTACGGTCAGTGGAGCTAGAATCGTTCATATTGACTAAAGTTGACAAAGGCCCCCGTCCCAGTCAACTTAGTAGGCCCACAAGTCAGCCTCCCACCATGGTGGGTCCCGGCTAGCAGGGGAAGTATTCATTTTTTTGTGCGTAATAAGGAGGCACTTCCGGTGGGTCCGAGCTAACAGCGGGGGAACATTTTTTTCGCGAAATACGCTGGCCCGTCCAGTGGGTCCGAGCAGTCAGGGGGGAAACATTTTTTTCGCGAAATAAGGTGGCCCGTCCGGTGGGTCCCTACTGTAAGGTGGAAGAATAATTATTTTGCGCGTAATAAGGAGGCACTTCCTTGCGGCTGCCTGGACCCAGCTGTTAGCCTCTCCATGTACAGTACTCTTCCGATGAAAGTCGGTCATTGATCACGTTGACCACTCCGCGCCGAGAGCACTAGGGCGGTGGTCTGGACGACGGCGAGGCATAGGAAGGGGACGACGCGGAGCCGGGGAAGACACAGCAGTGGAAGCCCGCGCGGAGAGGAGTACGAGGGTTCACTGGTTCGGCTGCGGTGTGAGGCTGCCGTCTCCGCAGAATAACAGGGGGTGTGGGTGAGTAGAGGGATGGCCTGGCCAGTTGTGGGAGTAGTAGGGGGCGGTGAGGCCTCCGCCGCATCACAGCCGGCCACAGGAGGCAGGAGCACGAGGCACGACCGGCGCTGGTTTGGGCGGCTGGAGCAAGAAGACCAGAGGTTGAAGAAGCACTACGGCCGTTGGATGGACATCGTACGGTCACTGGAACTAGAATCGTGCATATTGACTAAGTTGACAAAGCCCCCCTTCCCCGTCAACTTAGTAGGCCCACAAGTCAGCCTGCCACTATACTGGGTCCCAGCTAACAGGGGGAGTATTCATTTTTTTGTGCGTAATAAGGAGGCACTTCCTTGCGTGCGAAGATATAGCTGGTGGGTCCGAGCTATCAGCGGCGGTAACGTTTTTTTCGCAAAATACAGAGGCCCTTTCGGTGGGTCCCAGATGTCAGGTGGAGGAACCATTATTTTGCGTGTAATAAGGAGGCATTTCCTTGCGTGCGGCCGTGGACCCAACTGTCGGCCTCTCCACCTAAAGTCCACTTCAGATGCATGTCGGTCATTGACCACGTTGACCAGGCCATGCCGAGAGCACCAGGGCGGTGGACGACGGCGAGGCCTAGGAAGGGAACGACACAGAGGCAGGGAAGACACGGCAGTTCTATCCCACGCGGAGGGGAGTACGACTGTATGAGGGTTTACTGGTTCGTCTCTCGTCGCCGGAGAATAAAAACAGGTGTGGGTGGGTAGAGGGATGGCTAGGCCAACTATGGGAGTACAGTGGGGCGGTGAGGCCTGCGCGGCAGCAGAGCCGGCCGCGGGGAGGAGGGAGCAGGCAGTCCCGCCGGCGCCTGTTTGAGCGGCTGGAGTAGGAAGAGCAGAGATTGAAGAAGCACGACGACCGTTGGATGGCCATCCAATAGTCACTGCTTGTGCGTCAACCTTTTTTTAGGAAAGCCTCAAATCTGTGGGAAACAACATACAACCCATCTGCCATTATTTCTAATAATTTACAGCCCATTTGCTAATTATTAAGGTTTTTTTGGAGCCCATATTCTTTTTGTTAGCATTACAGCCCATATTGTGGCCACGGTGAAATTTTGACTCACATTCAAACTAATTTTAAAAATTAAATGTATATCAATATAAAATCCAACAAATTCTCCACGCATAAAAATTAATGTAATTTAAAATCTCGAAATGAAAAAAAAGATATTTGAAACTAATTGCTGGTTTGATGTGTTTTAAAAATGTACATCCCATTTCTCATTACTGATGGGCCATTTTCTCGGCCAGCCGAATGAAAGCTCTCCTCCTCTTGAAAGATTTGCAGCCCAACAGGCCTGACAAAGCGACTTGCTTGGCAAATCACAAAAAAAACTAGGGTGTGGCCATGGACCCAGCTGTCAGCCTCTCCACATACAGTACTCTTCCGATGGAAGTCGTTCCTTGTCCACGTTGACCACGCCGCGCGCAGAGCACCACGGCGGTGCACCACGGCGAGGCCTAGGAAGGGGACGACGCAGCAGTGGAAGCCCGCACGGAGAGGAGTACGAGGGTTCACTGGTTTGGCTGCGGTGTGAAGCTGCCGTCGC
Source organism: Triticum aestivum (assembly GCF_018294505.1). Classification (NCBI taxonomy): domain Eukaryota; kingdom Viridiplantae; phylum Streptophyta; class Magnoliopsida; order Poales; family Poaceae; genus Triticum; species Triticum aestivum. The sequence goes on along the minus strand of NC_057809.1, from coordinate 549,660,179 downwards.
CGCAAGGCCTGGCCAGCGGTGGGAATAGTAGGGGGCGGTGAGGCCTCCGCGGCAGCACAACCGGCCACGGGAGGCAGGAGCATGCGGCACGACTGGCGCTGCTTTGGGCGGCTGGGGCAAGAAGACCAGAGGTTGAAGAAGCACTACGGCCGTTGGATGGACATCGTTGACCACGCCGCGCCGAGAGAACCAGGGCGGTGGACGACGGCGAGGCCTACAAAGGGAACGACACGGAGCCAGGGAAGACACGGCAGTGGCTGCCCACGCGGTGGAGAGTACGAGGGTTGACTGGTTCGACTGCCGTCGCCGGAAAATGATAGGAGGTGTGGGTGAGTAGAGGGATAGACATGCCAGGGATGCGAGTATGATGGGGCCATGAGGCCTTCCCGGCAGCACTGCCGGCCACGGGAGGCGGGAGCAGGCGGTTCCGACAGTGCTGGTTTGGGCGGCTGGGGCAGGAGGATCAGAGACTGAAGAAGCACGATTGCCGTTAGATTGACATCTAACGGTCTGACGCTGGTAGAGTCAATTGTTGACTAAGTTTCTTTTTTGAGAAACCTTGTGTACGCATGAACTTAGTAGGCCCACAAGTCAGCCTCCAAATCTGTGGCAGACAACATAAAGCCCATTTACTATTTTTTATAATTTGCAGCCCATTTGTTAATTCTTAAGTAATTTATTACAGCCCATTTTCTGCCTAGGACCACGGTCAAAAAGTCCAACCTTATTTTGCATATTTTGGTGGAGTCTGAACTGTTGTAATCCCGAAATGATAAACATTTTTTAAGAACTTATTGATTTGCCAAAAAATCGTTTTGTTTTTGTAAGCAAATAAGACGTGGGACAAATTTAGTTGGTTTAAGTGAAAACCAGTGGTAAAAAAATCAGCGCTGGGTGGGAAAAAACAACAAAGAATAAGGATGTAAATATGAAAAGGGAATTTTATGTGTTTTCAATATAATGATACGTGTATACGAACTAGTAAAATTATAGGTAGAGCTTAGAAAACGGATGTAGGACATGCGTTTCAAGAGGAAAATAGAACTGGGCTATGTGTTTGATTCAGTAAAAAAACTGCCTGCGGATGTTGTAAGACAAAATATAACTAACGCTGGCGGGCCAGAGGCCAGTAGATACCTGCTGGATCTTTGTGCCCCGTTGTCGTCATGGACTGGGCCTATTAAAAACAAAACAACCCTGGCAATCTACAGCCCAGTTGAAACTTGCTCGACCTGACAAAACAATATATGTGCTCAATAAACGAGAGAATTCTGCAAGTACAGACTGATAACTGGGATGCAACACAGATTTTTTTTATCGTGATAATAAGCGCATGCACTTGTTTCGAAAAAATTGGAGAACTAGGAATTCGAACGGCGGGTGCTTATGCTACCCATCAAATAAAAATCAGGTGCCTGAAAATTCGTTTCGAAAAAAATGATTCAGCTTTATATCCATGTCGACCCTCGGCATGATGGTTGGAAGCAAATGCAAGTTCATACCAAAAGATCATTAACAACAATACCAACTTGCGGACGACAAGGTAGTACAACTACCAATACCAAACTAACTTATAATCTTTTTACTCCTGGCCCTAGTGTTCGTCTGGTAGAAAATCTTGCAGAGAACCAGCTCCCGCTCCTTCTCTTGCTCCAGGTCCCTGAGGTGGTACTGGTGCATCACCCGGTTGGTCCTCTGCTGGTCGAAGTTCTTGTTGGTGTGCAGCACCAGAACCTTTTTTGCTGCCCGTCTGCCGGTTGTTGACCATCATCGACAAGGTATTGCCGGTCTTGTGCCACATTGCGTGCATGCCGCACTCTGACTGTATCTTGCGACGCGTCCACATGCCCCTTTTGAACGCCCTGGAATTGCGCTGGAAGAAATGCTTCCTTAGGCCACTCAATGTGATACCTGCAGTATTGTGGAATACAGGTTTTAGTGTACCTAGTTGGCATTTTCATAACATCTTTGGCATGTTGCAGTCACTTGTTTCACTTTTTATTAACTGTCAAATTGTAATTGCTTCACCAGGTCTGCGTGTAAAAAGAAAAATAGAGCTATAAACAAAGGAATATGTTTGTGCAAGTAGACGGCCGATCGGTGTCTTACCTGGAAGTTTCTCAGGTTGGGTGTAACATATGCCGTGCTCGCTGTCGATGGTTGGTATGAACAAATTGATGATAGACTGAAATCTCGCGCTATCAGCACTCACTTTGGCCTCAAGTTTCTCAGGTTGGGCCAATCCTTCTTCGACTTGCATCGGTAATTCCAGAATACCCGAACACGCCGCCATGATTCTTGTGTCACCTCACGCGCAGCGTGTTGTCACGTCAATTCAATGTGTGGACATGATGAATAATTTGGCTGACGTATACTAGTACTGCTACTGTACTACTTACTAGTCGTATTAGAGTCACAATTTATACATAGGTTTAACTAACAAGTACGTACTTGAAGCCTAACTGATATATGTATATATATGGCTTCTGCACAACATCTCCATCATCATTATCAGTACATCCTACGCAGGTGAGTTAGGATGCACTTGATCCCAGGAAGGTATCTATCCTTCAAACCAGAGGAGTGCTTCAAACTAACAACAGTACATAATATCCAACAAAAGAGGGTCGTGCTACAGCAGCAGAATACATGGCTCAGTTTAGATATCAACACGAATCAAGTTGTGCATATTTGCTGTTGGCATGAACCACATCGCCGCATGTCGGGTTTGCAAAAGCCATCCATCGCATGGAAGCTTGATGCCTTTCACACGCTGAAGATTATCTGGCAACAAGCTGTGTTGACGAATCTCTGGATATGGTGATTCATGAAACCCATGGTATGATGTGTAAACACAGCCCCCCCTCGCGAATGGAAGTTGCATAGCACAATAATCATCGCCGGTGATATGATCGATGATTGGTTGGATGATCGGATAATTGAGCCCGAGGAACAAGGAGTGGTTGCCGAGGCTGTAAACCCGCCTCCAGTTGAATACGCCTAGCCCAACGGAGCTGGGATCTTTCTCGAACACGAAGCAGCCATAGCCATCAATGTTATGAACGCCCCACGCATTGTACTGCATGTGGTTTGTGAAGGAAATATGCCCTAGAGGCAATAATAATGTTATTATTTTATTTCCTTATATCATGAGAAATGTTTATTATTCATGCTAGAATTGTATTATCCGGAAACATAATACTTGTGTGAATACATAGACAAACTAAATGTCACTAGTATGCCTCTACTTGACTAGCTTGTTAATCAAAGATGGTTATGTTTCCTAACCATAGACATGTGTTGTCATTTGATTAATGGGATCACATCATTAGGAGAATGATGTGATTGACATGACCCATTCCATTAGCTTAGCACCCGATCGTTTAGTATGTTGCTATTGCTTTCTTCATGACTTATAGATGTTCCTATGACTATGAGATTATGTAACTCCCGTTTGCCGGAGGAACACTTTGTGTGCTACCAAACGTCACAACGTAACTGGGTGATTATAAAGGAGCTCTACAAGTGTCTCCAAAGGTAAATGTTGGGTTGGCGTATTTCGAGATTTGGATTTGTCACTCCGATTGTCGAAGAGGTATCTCTGGGCCCTCTCGGTAATGCACATCACATAAGCCTTGCAAGCATTGCAACTAATGAGTTAGTTGCGAGATGATGTATTGCAAAACGAGTAAAGAGACTTTCCGGTAACGAGATTGAACTAGGTATTGAGATACCGACGATCGAATCTCGGGCAAGTAACATACCGATGACAAAGGGAACAACGTATGTTGTTATGCGGTCTAACCGATAAAGATCTTCGTAGAATATGTGGGAGCCAATATGAGCATCCAGGTTCCGCTATTGGTTATTGACCGGAGACATGTCTCGGTCATGTCTACATTGTTCTCGAACCCGTAGGGTCCGCACGCTTAAGGTTTCGATGACAGTTATATTATGAGTTTATGAGTTTTGATGTAGTGAAGTTAGTTCGGAGTCCCGGATGTGATCACGGACATGACGAGGAGTCTCGAAATGGCCGAGACATAAAGATTGATATATTGGACGGCTATATTCGGACACCGGAAGTGTTTCGGGTGATTTCAGAGAAAACCGGAGTGCCGGAGGGTTACC